>NC_072732.1:194367194-194389973 GCF_026930045.1 Uloborus diversus | reverse complement strand
ATCATTGTTGACCCTATTTTGGGACGATTTCTACGGTAAGAAGTTACACATTATACAATAATTTAGACTGCCGGTGTAGCACTGGATATTATGTATTTGATGGAGATCGGGATTATAAGGGAACTGTTTCACTTTATATAAGAATAGTTGATCTCACTCGAATTGGATTTTTTGGGAATTACCCAAACTGACTTCTTTACAACTCCTGAACGTTTTCGTGATTTATTATTTGTGATTTTTGGGTTTCTTCTCAGTTTTGCCAACATTTCATTTACTCCGTTTCCCCCTAATTTTCAGTTTTAATCATACCTTTTGATACATTTAAGGGGGCAGGCAGTTTGAAATGTCAGCGAAACTAGAGACAAACAATGTTTTCGTAACTATTTGACCTCCGCCTGTAATGACCATTAACTTGAATCAATTGAAAAAAAAACTACATCAACGTGAGCGAAGCCGTGGGTAAAAGCTAGTACTTAATATAAGATTTGCTCAAATGGCACTAGTCATTAAATTCATATATTTAGGTATTAATAAAGATGTTTTTATTTCTTACTCGGAGCTATGCCAAGATGATTTATTTTAAACCAATAAATTATATCTGCATATAATTGTTCGTAATAATATGTTTATATAATTTACTAGCAGTACCCGCACAGCGACGCCCGTGCTAAAAATTTAATGGAAGTCCGTTGAATAAAAAAAAAACTGACGCCCCCTCCCCTTCTGATGTGAAATGATCGTTTTTCTTTGTATAAAATGCGTACACACCTTTTCAAAAAAAAAAAAAAAAAAAACTGTTTAAGTTTCTTTGGAATTTAACTTTTCGTCAAATCATTAAATTAGATTTACAGTTGCTTTAAAACTCTATTTAGCGAGTGAAGCGGATTTTACTGCACTTTAAAACATTTCGACAAATAAACAAAAAAAGACATCAAATAATATCTTTCAAATGTAAAAATAATTCCGCAGCTCTATTGTTTATCGCCAAACTTGCCCAGCAACGACGCTATCATAATCCATCCGTCTTAAATATATATATATATATATAAAAAAAACCCATCTCGTGAAACATTTAAAAATCATCGATGGGGGTGGGGGGACATCCCGTGGAACATTCAAAAATCGTCGTCGGAAAAAAAGAAGAAAATGTCGTACATTGTAAATTTCACTCGGATAAAAACAAATCAAAAGTTTATTTTCTTTCAAAACAAATCGCCAAAACAATGAATTACATTTACGGTTGCCTTAAAACAATAATCCTAGACTGAACTGCTAAGCGCCTAACGTGCCTTAAGAGCTGCGTTGCCCGGCTTTGCCCGGTCTACCTTGAGAACAAAAATTGTGTCAAATGACATATATTCAATAATTACTTAAAAGAATAACTTAAAGAATAACTTAAATAAAAGAAAAAAACACCATGCAAAATTACCCTTCCAAACAATGACGACAGATATTAAAATATTTTTAAGAAATTAAAATGCGAAAGATGGACTTTAAAAGCGTAACCATGGAAACATGAAATGAAATAAGTTTAAGAATTGAAAATGAGAAAGATGGAAATAAACAATGGATTCAAAAAGGGTAACCATGGAAACGCGAAAATAAAATGGTTGAAAACCTGAATCAAAATGACGTAGTTCGAAATTGATTTAAAAACGCTTGTAACTTTTTTTCCTTTGAAGATAGAAGCTAATTTTTTTCGACCAAAGGTCGAGAGAGATCCGGAGTAAAAAATCTCGCTTTTTCCAATGCTGTCAAAAAGAAAACTGTGGGACGATTCCTTCACTTTTTATTGATAGATTTAATGAAGAAAGTATTGCCTGAATTTCAGCTAAGCCTAAAAAAGTTTGAGCTAAAAACGCAAATTACTCCCGCCATAATTAAGTTAGAGCATTGAAATGAATTGTTTAGAACGCAGAAAATTCTACCCTTTTCAACGATATAAAATATTAGTATGTGCAAGTAATTTTTCACCCCCTTTAATAGCCAATAATAGGCAATTTACGTGAAATTTGGGCCTAAATTTGAATTTAAAAAAATAGGATTTTTTTCGAATTACAGCCTGTGTTACTCACTAAGAAAGACCCTTTCATGTAGTGAAAGAATTTTTCAAATAGGTGCAGTGGTTCCGGAGATTACCTCGAACATATAAACACACAAAAATCCGCCCTCTTTCTTTATAATATTAGTAAAGATTTTGCTCAGATGATTATGCTTTCAGTTTTAAAAACTGTGATTTTATGTTAGCTTTTCTTTTGTTTTGCGTTTCAGTTTTATGATGTTTTTTTTAATCAGAAAATGTTTAAATATTTTCCGTTGCAATCGAAATAGCAAAAGCACTGCGACGATAAAATTGATAAAACATTGCTAGATAGATTATTATTAGCTCTTAGCTCTTCATTTTCCAAACTGTTTCTAAACTATAAAATTTACGAAACAAATGACATTTCAACCTCACATTAATAACTAAGAATCAAAAAATAAAGAACATGACACTCCAAACAAAAAAAGCTTTAAAATTTCCATTCTGCAATGTCACTTAATTTATGTATGTTACAGAACAAAAGTTGTTACTTACTTCAAAAAGCGATTGAAAGTTACATTGTGACACAAGCAGATTAACACACATGCTTTTAATAAGCTTTAACGTAACCCCTGAAGCTTTTATAATAAGGGATCTCATTTTCTTTAATGATAACACTTAAGTCACTCAACTAGAAGCTCCAAAATTCACAGCAGGAGGTATGATGTCCAAGACGTCTCGCTATCCATTAATTATCAGATGAATTAATAATATCCATGAACGGCTTAAGTTGAAAATTAAGCTTCTGTTTTTTTTGCATTATTTAGATCTGGAAATTAGAAGTTTCTAGGTACGGAGAAATTATATTTTTTTTATTAACTGTATGCCTTTTAAAAGTAAAAGAAATGAATATAGTCCTTTTTCTTTAATAACTGCAGCAGGAGCATTAACACATTTGAAATTCTAATATTACTTAACACGATACTTATTGCTCAAAAACTGTTTAATGTTTTTTTTGGAGAAGATTTATATTGTCTAATATTTAACAGTTCACAATCTTAGAGCAGGAATTGGTAAATGGGGGGCGCGCTTCCAATAATTGGCTTAGCAAAAGCTGAGGCGAAGACTCCAAATCACGTGACTCATTAAAACGAATGGTTGACACGTTTCACGTGAAATTAGCGAAGGAATCCTGATTTCTTCCAGTGTGCTTAGGGCTTCGCTTTAAAATCTGTCACTTGATTTGGGATCTTTTGCTTCAAGAAAGAAAGTCTTCACTCCGTCAATTTTACCTCTTCTCAATGTTTATAAACGTTAAGGGCAGAAAATATTGATATTTGTACTTCTAAAGCACCAATTGGAAAATTTATCCGCCCTTCTAAACAACAGTGTTCACTATGTTATCTACTCTGAATCGCTTTAGTTTAAACTTTCATCTTCCAAAAATCTTCTCATTCTATGCAGTTTTGTTGCTGTGTTTGATTCTTTGCATTATTTTTTTTTTCAAACATTTCCGTTGATTAGGACTTCGATTTTCGAGCAGATTTCAGCTTTCAGGTCCTGTAATTTTGTTGCCTTACATCGGTATACGTTACCCTGCAAGTATCTCCAGAAAAGGAAATCGCACGAAACAAAATCAAGGTGAAGTGGTTCATGAACAAGTTGATCACGAAATATCATCGCCTAAAGAGCATCTGTAATGAACAGAAATTACCCTCACTAATCTGCCCTTCATTAAAAAAATAAGGGCCTAAATCAGCAACAGCACCTCATATAGTAACAAGTTGGCCCTAAATATAGGCTGTTTCTGATCTGTTATGGTTTATTTTCTGGCTTGCAACAGAATTTTTTTTGTCGACGCGACCTGACATATGAAAATCTGTTTTGTCACTTAGCAGTGACCCTTAGCAAATTATATGGTAGAAGTAAAAACAGTAAACTAAACACTACATCATAAAATACACTGCCAGCTCAGTCATTCCATCCGAGGACCGCAGTTTCGTGAGCCGGGAATTGGAAGTAACTGTGCAGGAGGCGAAAAACCTCTTAAAGGTTTATAACTTACTGCAAAATACCTATCTTTGCCTTCAATCTTTGGTTTTGACCGCACCATTCCTGCGTTCACTTTCCTGGTGAACTAATTCCACATTAGCTACCAGTTTGTTTTGCTCTCTTGGCTTCTTTAATAGGTTTTCCGGCTCCAGCTCAGTTAGTTCCAATTCCGGGGTGGTGAGTGCTAAAAAGCACGAAACTGCAGTCCTCGGATGAAATGACTGAGCTGGCGGTGTATTTTATGTATTTTTGCCTCAGCCCTGGCTTATAACTGTAACTTACTACAAAATAAACACTACTAATATCCATAATAATGACTACTGTAACATTATTATTTCCAGAGGAACTGTGATGGCAAATTTTGGATTTAGTCTGCCACGCCTGTATTCCGTTCTTTATATGATTTGGCATCAGGGAATTGGGGAAGATTTGGGGAGATTTTCTCTTTTGTAATGCAGCTTTTAAAACACAAATTTGCACATACTCCCACTTAAATCAGTTACATTATGATCGGAATTTTTAAAATGTGCACCTATTTTATTTCTTCAGCCACATGTATTTTATTTCTTTGCTACATACAGGAGCTTCACGTTGCTGTCCCCTCTTTTATATATTTCTTTAGTTTCCTAAAAAGATGGGTTACTCTTTTCTTAATGCGTTACTGCCGTCTTTTTAAAGAAACATTTAATTCTCATATTTTTGGAATTGTTACTTTACTCATTTCCAAGCATTGACTTTACATTAAATTAAACGAAAATAAAATAATACACATTTTACTAAAGCGCCTTTATGTTAATTGCGACTTGTACATCTAAAAGAAATGCACGCGTTTTTCTAATAATTCTGGTCTTTTGCTACAGTAAAGTATATTTAAAAAAAAAACATATATTTTTATGCGATATTCATTCCATCCTATTGGAAAACTCGAATATGTAGTCATAATAAAAAAAATATTCCCGCATATGTTCATCTATTTTATTAGGCAAAGTTTTAAAAATCCTACTTATTAAATGTATGATTTTATAATAGAAAAGGTTTGCAAAACCGCTTACATATCTTCATACTTCAATTAGTTAAACCTTTGCAGTTTGACGCAACTGACTCTAGCAAATTGAATAAACTTGGAATAGCTAACATCAGGAACGTCAGTCTCAAGTTATTAATTTAGCAAACATTTATACCTCGAGGGAAAATAAATATCGTCTAGAGCTCAATTACGAAGGAAAGATCTATGTAACCGAATTCAATATGGATTCATTAGACCCCGTCCCTTATTCACTTAGCGCTGATTATATAGAAAACGTTTACTTACATTTTAAAATATTAACTGATAAACGTAAATGTTATGAAAAGTTTTATGTTGTAAAGTAAAAGCTTAGTACATATTGAATTTGTGAAAAAATATATATATAACATTTGTATAAGCTTAATAACAAATAAATACAAGTTACAATAATTATATATAGCATTTTTTTAGTTTAGTGTCGCTTTTATTTAATGGAAAATGAATACATTTTAAGGTGTTTTTTTTAAGTCGGTATTGTGAACTGGTGTTGCTATAGTTGTAACAAAATCGTCACGTTATACATCAACAAATTAGTATTTTAAAATTTAAGAGTTTCGATCATCAATCTCTAAACACGTGTACTGCTTATACGTTTATCAATAGTGTAGTGAACCCTTTTTAATTATATTTATGTATAAACATAGAAGAGGCAAAATAACAGAAAGATGCTAATATACATATTTTAATCGCGTCACGTGCAAAAAGTATTTGTAAGCAGTTTATTGGTCCGGGATTTCATTAGAACTGAAGAGTTTCACTTAAAAAAGTAACCTGATTATAGACGCAAGAATTGAATCAGCATACTTTTATATGCTTATATGTATTTTTGTACTGCTTGGAAGTTATTTGTAATTTCTGAAAATTTAAGCAAGTCATCTAGTAAAAACTGAAATCACAAAAAAAAAAAAAAAAAAAGAGAGATCTCAGTAAAAAGTAAGAAATCAATATAAAAGATGACTCAACAAACAATGAGTACCCTTTCCACATTGGTTTCTGCATTTAAGACTCTAAATTATTGTTATTATTTTTTTACGCAGCAATAATTGTAAATGACTCATTACATATTAATGTAGTAACCTTTAAAAATGTATGTAATATTTTTATGCGTCTCAGCACATTTAAATATAGCCAATTTCAGCTAAGACTTTTCTTTCTTAAAACCTTATCTCATGTTACCCGATCATTTCATGCTGTCTATTTTTTTTTTCTTTTTGTTTTATTTTTTTTCAATAGAAATACATTTAAAAAGTAATTTTATACTATATAAATTAATTCCGTTGATAAAATTATTAGTACAAATAATTTCAATTCTTAAATACTAACAATTCCTTAACTTAATCGTAATTGAAAATGGCTCACTACACATTAGTGCGGTAACCTTTAAAAATGCTGTAATTTTTTCTTACTTCTCATTTACACTTGAATCTTGCCAACTTCCGTCAAGACTTTTCTTTTTCAATACCTTATCTCATGTTAGCTGAGAACTTCATAAAACCGTATAAAAGATTTTGCTTTGGTTTTAAATTTTTAAATGGAAAGACATTAAAAAAAATTCACGCAGTAATAATCAAATGTATTCTTTAACCCTTGAAATTCCCCCACTATATCTACAACAGTAATTACAATGCAAGAAAAAAAACTGTTTGCTTTTTATTTTGTGAGATTTCAATTCCAGTTGAAACAATATAAATCTATGTACCGTGAATAATTAACTATATCTATTCACCCTCAGACCTTAAACATGATAATGACATGCGCCATGTTAACGATAAGCGGCAACAAATAGTATTTCATAGAAATAACATTATCTGTCAAGCTCTAACAGATGATACTTGCCAAATAGAACTTGAAGAATAGGTTTGTTCAACCTCTCTCGTTCTCTCGCATCTAAATATTTGGCTTCACCTAAAGTAGATTTTCAAAGCTATCTGTTTTAATAAACAATTATTTCTGTTTCCTCGTAAGTGATAAGGGAATTGCATTATCCTCACTGCATTATTCATGGGCAGGGCTGGGTTTGGCTACTCGCATTCTCAAAGGCGGATTAGTTTGTTTCCGTAGATAAAGATGATGCCAAGAGTATTTTATTGCAACAATTTATTTGACTACTCTAACTCTTGCTGTCTTATTAACTACGAGCGGTACCCGCACGGCTTTGCCGGTAGTAGAAAATTAAAAGGTCATTTGGTTCGCTGTTATATTTACAAATAATTGATGATGAATTTCATGCCAATATACTATGTTAATTTGCTAGTTCATATTATGATTAATTTTCTTGTTCATGTTATGGTAATTTGCTCGTTCATGTTATGGTAATTTGCTTGTTCATGTTATGGTAATTTGCTCGTTCATGTTATGGTAATTTGTTCGTTCATGTTATGGTAATTTGCTCGTTCATGTTATGGTAATTTGCTCGTTCATGTTATGGTAATTTGCTCGTCCATGTTATGAAAATTCGCTTGGTGCAGAGGAATAGGCCACCAATGGTGGTAAAAATAAAATCCTAGAAAAAGAATAAAAAAGATTTTTCGAAAACTCGCTTTGAGGTGCTCACTCTTATGATACAAACTAATTTTGTGCCAAATTTCATGAAAATCGGCTGAACGGTCTAGGCGCTATTTGCGTAACAGATATCCAGACACCCAGAGATATAGAGAAAAACTTCCAGCTTTATTATTATTAAAGATAGCTTGCATATATTTCTTGTTTAAAATTCAAGTATTCCAAGCGTTACTCAATAAGCCTCATAATAAAAAGTCATCAATAGTAATAATCAAATTGATGTATGTACTCGGATACACAAGTTAAAAGCTGAACTTCTTTAATTCATCTTTTTAAATGTGATTTCATCATCTGTGTGTAGAATTTTCAGTCTTTTTTTTTTTTTTTTTGTGCGCATAATGTGCAGCAAATATAGACTAGTTCCATTCCACGAAAAAGTCAACCCTTTGTCCCGCACGTGACGGTTCATTATTTCCTTAAAAATTAAATAATTTTAAAGGGTACATTTTTTGCTTAAGCAATCATACATAAGTTATTAATTTGTTAAGCAGAAAACGTTTGTTCATTGATGTTTTTAAGTACTACTTTTAATAAAATATATGAGGCATTACGTGCGGGACAAAATGGGGGGTTTTACGTAGAATGGCCCACTATTGTTTCTTCAAAGTTTAGCAAAAAAAAAAATTAATTTGAATTTTGATATCTTGAATTCAAATTATGTTTTTCGCAATCACGAGTGTGTGTGTATATGGAGGGGAGTATGTGTATGTGTGTGCAGACATGTGTGTTTATTTCTGTGTGCAGGTATGAGTGTGTGCGTAGTTGTGTGTATGAGTGTTTGTGTGTGGGGGGTATGTGTGTGTAGGCATATGTGTTTGTGTCTGTGTGCAGGTATGAGTGGGTGGGTAGTTGTGTGTATGAGTGTTTGTGTGTGTATGTGTATGTGTGTGTAGCCATATGTGTTTGTGTCTGTGTGCAGGTATGAGTATGTGGGTAGTTGTGTGTATGAGTGTTTGTGTGTGGGGGAATGTGTATGTGTGTAGGCATATGTGTTTGTGTCTGTGTGCAGGCAGAAATATATATAGGTGTGTGTGTAGGTGTCTGTATGTATGCGTGTGTGTGTATGTGTTTGTGTATGTGTGTGGGTGTGTGTATGTGTTTGTGTATGTGTGTGGGTGTGTGTATGTGTTTGTGTATGTGTGTGGGTGTGTGTGTATGTGTTTGTGAGTGTGTACGTGCTTGTATGTATGCGTGTGTGTGTAGGATATGGATGCAACCTGTAGACGGTTTTCGCTATAGAGGAGCAGCATCGTGAGGCGGCCGGTCGACGGTGATGCTGCAGAGGGTGCTGGCGGGAAAATAAAATCATAGGACATCAAAACAGTCAAATAAAAGCAATAAGCAAAAGTGATTGCTCAAAAATGCTTTTGTGTGAGCCTAAAATCTGAAATCGAATTATAGTAACAAAATGCAATATGCAAAATGAACAAAAAGTGGAATTTAAAAGTGTTTCAGAAAATATCATTTTAAATAAAAGCATTTTCAGCGCTTGGCAAAACAACTCAGAAAAGATTGCTTTACAGAAATAGTCAATAAATATTTGGCAAAAAACTAACATTAGGTGACACATTACTGACATTCGAGGAGGTATGCCACTTTGGCAACCAAATTTGATGAGATATCTCTCAGTTTTCATCAAAAGGTCACCAATTTGTAACAGCATTTTCGTGCACATTTCTTAACATCACTTCCGTTTCACTTTGCATACCTTTAAGTCGGACTGACGTAACTTCAAAAAAGGCAATTTTCAGGTTATTACTACATTGTATGAAGAATTGTATTCGACGCTGTGGCTGAAGACGCTAAAATAATGACGTATATGCACTAAAAAAATCCTTTAAGTATTTACCAGTATTATAAGAGTAGAGACCTAATCCTTGCATGCAACAGGCGAACGTTTTTCGTTCTTCCAAAAGTATGTGATAGCGTGGCTTACATCAGCCCAAATTTGAGATACAATTATTACAATATTACTATCGTAATATTTTTACATACCGGAATGTTCAAAAGTAACCTTAATTGAATACGAAGCCTTAGTAGCATATCCGCTTAAAGAATCGAACCATAATTTCAGGCATGGTTTTTTTGAAGGTATGAGCTCGAGATTTAGATGATTTAAGCAACGCAGTACATGGTCATGGTTACAGTAAATGAGGTTTGAAATTTTCGAAGAACAACCTGTACTTTTTTTCTCCCGCAATCTAATCGCGTATACAAAACCAGAAGTAGCATTAAAACGATGCGTGCGATGAAAATTCTTGACTTTAAGCATTTGGAAGTAGGGTAGACCGGGGTACGTTTACGCGGAATTTTTTCAATGAATTTTCTAATTTTTAGGTTTTAACTTAAGAAATTTTAAGCATTGTGGTTTTATGAAGCAGTTAATGGAGTAGAAATTGACATACTCAGTTGTTGCTCAGCTTGTGTTTTTAACCGTTAAAAAAATATTTTTGAGTCCCAGTCAGTTGCGTAAACGTGCCCCGTGTCTGGGCATATTAATTTTGACACCTGTCGTGGTTCTGTTAGTGTTTTTAACATAAATGTCTTGCCATCGTTGAAATAAAGCAAATGTATTACAAACTGAATAGAATATAAAGAAAAAGTATTCTAAAATTTTACCCTGTATCTACCAGCTTATAGCTCAATATTCTTCCGTTACCGTATTTTTTATCCTTCCGTTACCATTAAAAACCATATAAATAAAATCCATATTAAAATTCTTACTATGCCTCCTTGACAAGGGTCATAATTTTGCTTTGCATAAAAAACATTAGTTTTTATACACAATAGGTTCTTGGTGAACTAACTGATATATAGTATTTAACGTAACGGAAAATTTCAAATTGTCACCTTAGTAAGGGACCTATTTCATGATTGAAAAAAAGAGAATTTTAAATTACTTAACTATAGTATGTAATCTATAGTATGTAACAAAAAAAGAGACTTTTGACTCTGTAAAAACACAAAGAGAAAACTTGATTTTCTAAAAGTCATCAAACAATTTAGGAAAAACAAGTTAAAATTCAAGAAACTCATTTATTTCTAAAGTGAATGGTACGTGACAAGTGACAGAATATTAATTTTTAAAATTCAAGTGTCATGTCTCCTTTTTCCTGGAATTCACCATACAATACGTCATTTCTTTCGAGGATAATTAAGTTTGAGGTATTTTGCAAAAAAATAATAACGAATTATATTCTTTTATTAGTTTTCACAATTTACAGTTGTCTCTCACTTGACGAGGAAAATCGTTTAACAAGAATTGCAGAACTTTTTCAAAATATTTCACATTATTGGGATTTTCTTGTTAATAAACCTAGCCTTTTGCAGAGTATTTTCTGCTTTCCCACTGTGTATTAATGAGAGAATTTTAAACAAAAAAGTAATATTAACTTAAGAATCAAAATAAAAACGATCCTGATGGATCACGTCATATTAAGATGAATTTCGAAGATCATAACGCAATGGAAACACGGAAAAGGAAAGAAGATGAAGCCCCAGTAATATTTGCTAGTCGCAAAAATAGAATAAAGCGGAAAAAATAAAAATCCTTTCTTAAATTTTTCTTTAAAAAAAATAATTAATTAAAAGTATTTTATCTCTTTATATTTAAAAAAAGTAAGGTTAAAGAAAATGTTGAAAGGAAGTCTGTGGCGGGTCTGCGTCTAGGAGACCCCATAGCACCTACAGCCTTGAAATTTTGTACAAAATTACTTCAAGTCCCGGTCGTTTGCACCTGAGGTTTTTTTTTTTTAAATTCGAAATTGTTTGCTTTGTAATTAATTTTTTAAGCTCAACTTTCACATGAACTGCCTATTATTGCCTATTAAAGGGGCGAAAAATGCTTGAACATATTATTATTATATACCGTTTGAAAGGTTAGAATTTTCCGCGTTTTACGCAATTTGTTTCAATGTTCTAACTTAAATACGGCGAGAGTTATTTGTGTTTTTATCTCGAATGTTTTTAGGCTTAGCTAAAATTTAGGCGCTACTTTCTGCATTAAATCTATCGGTGAAAAATGAAGGAATTGTCTCGCAAGTTTATTTTTGATGCCACTGGAATGAGCGGCTTTTTTTTAACTCCAAATCTAACCTGACCCATGGTCGAAAAACTTAGCTTCTATTTCTAACGTAAAAAAAAGTTACAAGCCGTTTGAATCAAGTTATAAAAATCTCATCTCCGTTCAAAGTATGGATGTTTTATTTGTCGTTGCCATAGTTACGTCTTTTCGAATCGTGTGTTTCTTCTTTCTTATTCACAAACTTTAAAAGTTTCGATTTTAAGAAAAAATCTTAGACTCAACTCAATTCAAGCCCCGAGTTAAAGAGCAAAATATATAACTAGAGACCACGAATATGAAAGCGACTTTGCAAACGTACACAACTGCAGTTTTGCAATGCTCAGGAGCCTATTAGCCCTTATGGCTCTGCAAGTTGGTACAAGTTATTTTGAAGCCCAAGGAAGTTATGCTTTTTATTCCAAAGGGAGCTCATAATGCGTTTTTAATCTGTTTCTTTTTAATTGACGAATTAAATCTTTGTAAATCAAATAAGAATGCAATGCAATCTTCGGGGATTGGTGAGCGTTAGCAAGCAGGGGCAGAGCCTCCTTGTTTGGTAAAAAAAAAAGAAAAATGTGCTTAAAAATCTGCTATAAAAGATCATATAATTCTAGTTCTTAGTAACTTCGAAATTTCAAACTCTATCAGAAGCAGAAACATTTGTTTTTTCCTTTGGTACTAATATCTTAAATGCAAAAGTCTGTTTTCACTTTTTGAGGTTTTTATTCAATGTCTTTCATAATTAACGTCAAGGAAAGACAACATCTAGTTCGAATAGACCGCCCTTGTTTCTGTCTCCTTTTGAAAATAAGAATGATCAAAATCGGTTCATACGTTGAGGAACTACAGTGCCACAGACAAATACACGTGTCAAACTTATTCCCCCCTTCCTTGTGATTAGAGGGGTTAAAAATAATTCTGAAGAGGCATTACTACATTAGCTTCATTTGAAGAAAAGGCTGATAATGACTTCTTTGAACACTTATTAAATTACATACAGTTCAGTCATGTCTAACTTGAGGAAAGCGTCCCACTGCCCCTCACTTGATTAAGAATTTCGCGTTGCGACATATGGTACATAGGCCCACATACACACACACACACGCCTGCAGTCACACTCATAAATGCAAAAAAAAAAAAAAAATTCAAGAAGTCAACAATTATTTCTTTTCGTTTACAACAAAATACGTTATTTTAATATTTTCTCATGCAGGTGAATTCTTTAAAAAGTTTCTTTTGCTAATTAAAAAAATAATTAAAGAAAACACAAATTAATAACTTAAATTTCATCAATTCAATTCTTTTTTCAACTAAAAAAGAGAAAATTTTTGTGTTAGAATATTCGGAACTCATGCGCTCGAATACGCTACCTTGCGGTGATTTATAAAACTGCGAATGCAACTAAAACATTGCCACGTTGCGCTCCACGTGTATCTGTTGACGTAAACGCGGTCAGTTTGTTCTGAGTAACGCATTTAACATGTCTAAGAACGCCTTCAACAACAGAAATTAATTCGTCCCTTAGTAGTATTCTCGAGCTTCTCAAAATAATGTTAGTTTTCCTTATTTCTTTCAAAAAAGTATTAAATGGTGGAAGCGTAAACAAGAAAACTCTGGATTAACAAAATTGGATAACGTTATACCAGGTAAAATTTTTTATTGTTTTGTATGAATTTGTAAGAATATGAGTTTTTTTTAATCTTAAATTAATTTAACTAATCATATTTTACAGCAGCATTTAGTTGGAATGGACAGTATGCAAAATATTTTCTTGAATTTATTATCGTAGAACAAAATGAATAACCGAGAAAGAATTTACTTTATTCCTTTTATTCTCAGCTGAAAGGTTTCGCCAAATTTGTTTAGGGTTATAGTTTTGGAATTGTGCGAGCAAAGTAGCCTTGGCGAGATTTCGCGTTTTTAGTTAAACCATTTTTAATTTTTATCATGAGTGGAATAAAATGATAGTAAGATTACAGAATTCGATAAGTAAAAAGAAATATTGGTCAATCAACTGAAAAGAAAACTACCACCGTATATAAACTGTGAGTACACATTTTATTTATTTTGTTCTGAGTGAATTTGAATAAATATCAGTTTTTCAATTCGATGAAAAAAAAACGAACTTAACAACATTGACTGGACACTTTTCCTTAACCTAATTCCACATAAATGATTTAAATAACCTTTGTTACTACAGTATCCTACTGAAATAGAAAGTATGCAAATAAATTTTCTTGAAAATATTTATCGCAGAACAGATTGAAAAATCCAGAAAGAACGTTAAGAATTTGAACAATAAAAAATAAAAGTTCGCCAAAAATCTGTTTATAGGGTTATGGTTTTAAAATTGTGTGAAAGAATAATGTATCTTGACAAGATTTCGCATATCAGGTAAATCATTTTTATGACGAATGAATTAAATGCATGATTTCTTTAGATATCCAATCATATAGTCATTGAAATAAATTATCTAGTGTTAAACGTTACTCTTGACAGTCTGCCACGTATGTGCACTATGTGACAAAAATGTCAACAAATGCCGGAAATGTCACGAAACTGAACTTAATATGTACTAATGTATAGAAAAAACGGTACAAAATGAAAATGCCGTTCGAAGTGAACCAAAAATTTATGAATTCCGAATTCAACATCGTGAAAATGGCTGCTTCAGAACAACTTACTGTGTGTTCTGCATTAATTGTTTACTTTCGTAATACTTTTTGGTTTCTAATCTCTTTCTATATGGGTGAAAATAACCAAAAGACTTTGAAAAATCTTTTCAAATGAATAAAGCGAAAAAATCATACATAACAACAAAAATCACAACACTTTTAGCATTTTCTTCGTTACCACATGCGTTTGTTTTAGTTTTTAATTCCGCCATTAGACAGTGACTGCAGTGTCCCCTATAGTTCGTTGGAGTTGCGAATTGTAACTACTCTCAAATATCTCATATCTTTAAACGAGCAATTCTTGTGGGTATATATATATTTCTTATCTCGGAAACTGCTCTAACGATTTGGATGAAATTTTGGATTTAATTGTAGTTTTGCATTCTAAGTTCATCTACATCAGTGTTTTTTCTGTAAAAACGCGATTTTTTTTTTACAAAAAACAGTTTTTTAATATAAAGTCTAATTAAGTTAAGCCTTGAAGTAAACTGTGAATTGACGCATCAGGCAGACGATTTGCAACCATAACAATGTAAATTCGTCTTTTCTCGCTTTAAAATTTTAAACTTGCTTAGGGTTGCCAGGCTTGGCTGATATTGGGCACTTTGGCTAATTTCAAACACACTTGGCTGAAAACAAATTCAAAAGCATTGTGTAAGTCGATGTAAAACTTTTTCTTTCTTAAGTGAAACTATTGCTTGACCGTCCTATTTTATTTTATTTAGTTGTTTTCTTTTTACACTTCAAATAGTTTGACATGTCTTTTTTAAATTTCGCATCTAAATTTTATTTCGAAGAAACGTATGTCTTGAGACTGTTTATGTTTTGTTAAGACAGTTGTTATCATTTGTTGGAATGGTTTGTGGATCATCAGTTTTGATGGATATCATGCCGTATGTAGCATTTTCTGGCGTAAAGTGACCAATTACACTAAAAGTACTTGTTCGAAAAGAAAATCTCGATTGGGATAAAATCCTGAAACGCATCATAGTATGAAAGGAAGTATTCAGTTAAAAACCGTTTTCACCATAGCAAAACTGGCTCCAAGGTCAAAATATTTTAATTACTGACAAGAAAATTGTATAGTGGAAACAAATGTACCATTAGTTTAAAGCAAAATATTTGATTTAATTACAATCAGAATCTTCTTTGTTTGGTACTTTAATGTTATAAAAACGTCGAGTGCTTAATATTTTGTTAACGTGAAGCTTTTAAAGTATATTTGGAAAAGTATTGAACCTTAAAAAAACATGAGTTGACAAAAAATAATTCTTTTAAAACCGAGCGAGGCTCGGTCGTCCAGGTACTATACATATTATATCTCTTGAAAAAACAACATAATTTATTTACAAATTTCGATTACATTTAAAGAGTTTAAAATGATATGTGTTACTTTTAACCAGAAATAAATTGACATTTCTATTTTAGAATAGAATCTCACAAACTCATGACAAAACTTTTTAACTATTACCAATTAGTTCCGCATCCCCTTTAAATGTAGTTCTAACCAAGTTAAAAGCATAGAGCTTTCTAACCACATTAAATGCACCGTTCAAAACACGATTCTAACTATACAAAGAATAAATAAATAAGCTAGAAAATTAAAGACATTCGCTTTTATTTCCCCGTCCATTTACAGATTGCTTTTGGGTAATCGTGACAGGACTTCGGTTTGGAAGTTTTTGGTAACAATAAAGGTGTCGTTTGTAGTCACAAATCGCAGTAAACCCGAGTTTTACGATACACGTGGACATTTCCTGATGGGTCCCAACTGGTTAATCTTCAGAAACATCCCACAAACACGGTTGCGGAAATCTTTCTCTTTGTTTTCTCTGATCCCAGAGCTATCGTTTGATACATGCCTGTTAAGTAATCAGTTTATTCATTACCCTGTTATCCATTTGGGGCAGGGACTTCTTTTATAGGATGAAAAACATTGAAAATTTTCATATGTGGGTCATTCTCATAAAAAGTCATTTTGAGCTTATCAAGTTCAGAAAATTCAAAGTGGGTGGTATTGGAAGGAACATCTTTTAGAGATAGATGAATGTAATAACTTTATAAAAATTATTGGTCTTGAAAACTAAAAATATTTTCTTAAATAGTTGTCGCTTAAGATTCCTTCACTTAAGCGTATTTCATTAAAATTTCATTCTAGTGGTTACACTTAACTGGTATTTGAGATTATTCGCATAGAAATATTCTCAAACGAGGAAGTAACTTATGACTAATGCGTTATTCTATTTAACTACAAAACCAGATGTGAGCAGTGATTGCAATACCGGTATACCGAACATTAAGAGCTGATTTGTAATTTTGAATTACCGGTATTTTCTGAGGTAAAATAGCGGTATTTTCGATATTAGCTGAAAATTGTAAAAAGTAATTAATTTAGGAGTTTTTAATTTAGGTTATTAGATATCTATTTTCGTGCGTTCCTTTCTCTGTTAGACAGTACCGAAATCAATGTATTGATGAACAAATTGACTTAAAGCACGAATTAATAGAATAACAATTAAAAAAGTAGTGGAAAAACAAGAAAATGATACATATATCATCAATAGATGGCGAGATGAATTGCACATCATGCGTTTATACGCACAACGTTTTTAATTCATCCTCTAAATGCAAGTGATTACTCACCTTTTATTAACCTACTGCAAAAAGGAGGCGGTTATCAGTTTATATCCTATGTATGTTTTTTTTTTTTTTTTGTCCACTCACAGCGTCTTTCCTAGTGAACCGATTTTGATTATTCTTTTTTTAATAGATAGGAGATGGCTCAACGTAGGTCCCATTACTTTGTTTGACCATATTTGTTCTATAGAAAAAAAGTTATGGTCAAAAATGTGCGTATGTACGTATGTATGTCGCATAGCTCAAGAACAGTATGTCCTAGAAAGTTAAAATTTGGTTCATAGACTCCTAGTGGGGTCTAGTTATGCACCTCCCCTTTTCGTTGCTACTGGTTGTTTCTAAAGGGGTCTTTTGCACCTTTTTGGGGGGAAATCAATGTTAATTTCCATGCAAACTCAAGTGGTGTTATAAGTTGGCGGACACTTGGCGACTAAAAGACTGGAAATAGATCGCCAAGTTTTGTCGCTAAGTTGGCGATTTTTTCAAAAAAAATCTGTTTCAATTTGGCCATTGTTGGTGATATTTAGAGTTAATTATTGAATCACATTAAAATTGCAATAATGGGGATATAACAATTAATTGGTGTAAAAGGAAGTCATGTGATGCACACATCAGCTCGTTTGTAAATATGCATGCGAACCAAATGACCTTTTAATATTCTACTACGGGCAAAGCCGTGATTGCACTGCTTGTAAGAAATAAAACACTGGAAATTATCACACCTTCAATGATGATATTGATGAAACACAGGTGTGAAACATGCTTGGTGAACGAAATTTTGATAAAATTTGGTGTTAAAAAATTTGCGATTTATTTAAAGAAAGTTAATTTGTTCAAAAACGTTGAGTGTGCTGAACATTAAAATATATATATATATATATGAGAAAGATAATGCCATTAAGATATTTAAATCCATTTTTTTTTATTTTAAAAATTCAGAGCAATATTAGAGTTCTTTAATAATGTAATGTAAAATAAAAACGAAAATTTTTGAAATTTTTAAAGAAATTTTCGTAATTATTTTTTACTTAAGTTGAAAAACCTGGTTTTTATGATCACTTTACCCCACCTGATCCTACTCAATACGATAGAAACACATACAAAAATAAGTAATTAAATAAATATGTGTTTAAAACCAGTACGAGAGACCGACGCAATTAGATGAGGTGTATCACACATTATTAACTGTACTACTGGACAAAACGAACTCAGAAGAGTATTCCAAAATTTGGTAAATTTGTGTGCTAGACAGAGTTCTAGGCTTAGAGAATATTCAATAGATGCTGTATGTTTCTTGCTACTACTTTTTTGTTAGATCGTTTGTTTTCAATAAATTTTAAATATTTATGCATTTTTTGAAACAAAATTATGAATAATGGCAACAAAGCAATATGTCTTTGATAATTTTCGAAAACCAGTGTGAATACCGGTAGTTTAGTATCATGTGTTAAGAAATGCCAAATACCAGTATTGCAAAGTAAGGAAAAAAAAGTCAACAAGCAAATTGTGCTTGTTGACGTTGTTATTTCTTACTTTACTTTTCAGCACATAGGTATTTCTTTTTCTTACAAGTATTGTTTTTTTGTTCCGGTGTTGCAATCCCTAATTGTGATACATTCAATTATAAGAATCACAATATAAAGCATAAACTTTCATAAAAAAAAAAAAAAAAACTAAAAAAACAATGATTTTCACGTGTTTGTGAAGGCGATCATACGATCACGCCCAAAACACGTACAAATTATTATTTTTTCATTAAAGGTTACTTTTACTTTAGTACTTTCAAACTTAGAGTGAATCTTTTATTGACTTTAAATTTTTGGATAGTCAATGAAATGCTGTATGCAATTTCTAAGGATGAAAGTTGTTTGCTATTCATAAGTATAACTTATATGAATGTTATAATTCTTCTAGAAACATTTTCCACATTTGTATGTACAGAAGAATTTAAAACTAATGAAATATTTCTAACCACTCTGAAAAAGTGGAATAATTTAGTTTATCTGAAAAGTGTTTTCGTCTAAAACAAACTTGTTAATGGAATTATTTAATACACACACACACACATCATATGGAAGTCAATTAGCCGCCGTCAATTTACCAGTCGACAGCGTTGCCCAGGGAGTACCACGTGGAGGTTGACTTCCGTTATAGCTTTTTTCTGAACATTGCCCCATTGAGCTGAAGTGATGATTGAAACTGCACTAACTAAGCACATTTTTCTACCAAAATATAGAGCCTTGTTGAATCCCTACTCGGGCATGGATGTATTTTCTCCCTACTGTATTTGTCATTTTTGTGTGTGAACGTGGTGTTGTCCTGTAAATGGTTACCTACCCTATAAACGGGTCCATATGGCATGTGTGTACTGTAGAATTTGGACTTCATACGAAATTACGGTACAGTTGGGAAAGTGAAGCAACGCGCCCAACTTGCCAGCCTAACCTGGCACCCCCGAGAACAAAGAAAGAGGGAAAGGGAAATAAAAGGAAGGAAAGAGGGATGGTGTTATGTTCCTTAAACTGTAAAAGAGTATAAATTAGTACTGCAACATGTTATTATGTGATAACAAACAGTTATGCCTTTTAAAATATTTAAGTTCAAAAAATTATTCTTACGAAGTAGAATTTCAAGTTTCTTTCTATGTAAGCGAAGGTAACAAGGAACAAAGCGATACCATTTTTTGCTTTTTCCAGGTACAGATAAGTAAAATTCGGCATGTAACGTTTTTTTTTTTTTAATGAGCTCATTCATAATTATTACAGTTGTTTAGATCGGATTGGAAATTTTGAGGTCAACCGAATGAATCTTCTGATAATTAGAAAGATGACAGATAACATTTCTCTTATTTTTTCCCTCTCATTTCATTGAGACATCACTTCAGCTTAGTCTTGAAGACGCAAATAACAATTATAAGGTTCTCAAGATAAAAAAAACGAACCAATTTTAAATCAGCAACATACATACACTAGCCAATCAATATTGCAATAGAAATAAAAGTTTCTCTGTCGAAAAAATTGACATAATTTGGGAAAAAAAGGTCTTTGCGGACGTCTACAGAAAAAAGCTACAACACTCCCCAGGGGGCCGCCCTGCCACACCGATGTTAACACTTCTGCGGCCCCCCGAGCCGATCGTGGATCTTAAATGATCAGCTCTCATCACACTTTCTCATAATAAATATGTCGTCCAATTAATCAGTTCATATCACATTTTCTCATAATAATTTCTGTCGCTACATTAATGGGTTTTCATCACACTTTCTCATAATAAATCTGTCGCCACATTAAGCAGTTCTTATCAGACTTTCTCATAGAAAATCTTTCGTCACATTAATCAGTTCTCATCACACTTTGTCAAAATAAATCTGTCGTTACATTATTGAATTCTCATCACACTGTCTAATAAAAAATCTGTCGTCACATTAATGAGTTCGCATCACACTATCTCATAAAAAAATCTGTCGTCACATTAATCAGTTCTCATCACACTTTGTCAAAAAAATCTGTCTTCATTTTAATCAGTTCTTATCACACTTTCTCATAAAAAGTTTGTAGTCACATAAATACGCTCTCATCACACTTTCACGCGATCTTTTCATCCTTAGTTTGATCAGCTCTCATCGCACTCTCTAAACATCTCTTCGTCATAACATTATTTTTTAGTAGATATTTTGTTGTGCACAGCAGCAGTAATTCTGAAATGAAGTAAGGAAAGTTTTGAGTAATTTCTCTTAAGTATTTTCAAATAACAAGTTAATAGCAAGACTAGAAAGAATAACAAAGCAGCTATGTTTAAATTATTGATTAGCTTATAAGTGGCAGCTGCTTTTTGTCCTGAACAGTTTTAATTCCATAAAGCGGCGGATTCAATAAAGTGGATGATTCAATAAAGCTGGATTTCGATTTGTTTTTGACAGTTCGATTCATATAAGCAGTCAATTACAATTAACCACTGGTTCAATTAAGCGGCGTCAAATATATATAGTACTTGAAAGTATTAGCGGAGAATCTTTGAAATATGAACAAAACAATAAATTGCATTAGCTAGTTTACTGAATTTATTATGAAAAAGATTCAATTATTTTTTAAAGTCTTGTTTTTTTTGTAAATATTCTTAAACATGAATAAACTGTGTATCTAGTGCACATAAATAGTGTACGGAACTATTCGAAGCTCCAAGACTCTTGTTAGAAAAAATCGTGCAATGATTCTGCAGCGAGTCAAAAGTTTCCGAGTTACTTAAATATTCTGCGAAATACGGCCAAAGAAAAACTATGTATAACAAAATAGTTTTCCCTAAGTTTTGGTTTCACTTAAGATTGTTAAAATAAACCGATATTTCATAATACATTATAGTAAATGCAATTAGTCTTTTAAGCGAAAAAAAGTTTAGCTAATATTTCCTGAGCAGTTTTATTGTCGATCCAAAATACTTACGCACTTACTGTCTGATCACGGATTGTATGGAAAAACAAACATACGTTTTACAGCCGGAAATGGACAAATCTATTATCTTTCGCGATGTCAGCTTTTGCAGAAGCAGTCTCATTCAAATGATCGGAATACGCGCATCAGATTTTTACTTTTCCCTCTCATTCAGATAGATTCGTCTCATCTGGACGTTTGAAAATTCCATACAATCCGTGGTCGGAGAGTATGAGTCAAAGAAAAAACGTCAAATTTACCTGCAAAATGCTGCTGTGACTCTTGATTTGACGGTAGTTTTTTTTAGTTTTTTTGTATTGCCAGGTGAGTTGTTGGTAGTTACTGCAGCATTAAGTTGATCCATCCTGGTAACAAATTGGGCTTTCAAGTCAGCAAAACGAATTAAATCGTTGAGAGTAGTTTTGATTTCCTCCATAGTTTTGTTTTGATAGTTTGTTATTGGAGGTAGGCCGGTGTCTTCGGCAGGATTAGTTGAATGCAATGTTTTTAAAAGTAGTTTATGGGGGGGGTTTTTGGCATTCTTGGCGAAGTGTGTTAAGAGCAAAGTCAATGCTCAGTTGGTTAAGTTTGTTGTAGTTTATTTGGGTGATGATGTCGCCAATTTTTAATTTGTTTGCAGCAGGAGATCCCGGGATGATGTTGGAGATTTCCAATCCTTGAAATCTAAAAAAAAAAAATGCACAAGTATGATTAAAAATGCATAATTTCATTTTTTAAAAACTTGTTTTGTACTGATTTTTTTAAACCATATATGTTTGATGATTTTCATATTATTGTCATTACTTTTTAGTATCTATTATGTACATACTATCACTTGTATCCGGATGGTTTTACCGAATTCTTGGTTAGCCTAAATTAATTTCTTTTTCTTTTCTTTTTTTTTTTTTTTTTGAATGACGTTGATGTATTTGATGTTCGGATGCAGCGGCGGATAGCCTAGTTTGAAACTTACTTTCTGTTTAATCTTGTTTGTAAATATGTACTGTGAAATATGTTTTGTTTACGGTATAGTCTGTATCAGAGATGCCCAACATTTTTTAAAGTACAAGTATTATGTGGAAGAGGAAATAAAATTAAAAACCAATAATTGTTGTCATGATTACTTGATGCTTCTTCAGGAGGTCTATGTCAACACAGACAGGGAGGTTACCTTCACTGTATCGGAATTTTAAAAATTTAAATCACGAGTTCTGTCGCAAAATATCCGACTTGAATTTATAGGTTCACTCCACACCACTGCTTCCTCCTTCATT